>NW_027316500.1:16390774-16433274 GCF_026437365.1 Eucyclogobius newberryi | reverse complement strand
CTATTGATTTCATAACTGATCCGTATGTCAATCAATGAGCGCATAGACACAGGGGGCGAAGAGCGCACAGGGACACGCAGCCCTGCCACGTTTCATGTCATTTATCAAATTCATGTCTTGCAGGAATTAGCCAGAATACCAATATCTGATAAAACGTCATGTTATTTTGTATTTTACCTCATTTAACATCAAGTGAAGTTTCTTTGCATATACAGATTTATAATATAATCTGAATTGTGTCATTTCTTTTCCCTTGTCACTCTTTTGCCCATCTTTCCGGTATTTCCACTCTGGGTTAGTACTTCAGAGCAGGGACTTATTAAACTCATCTCCAACCCAGCTCCGAGTGTGTCGAGTGGGTACTGAAACGTGATGTCAACCGAGTTCTGACCACAACAGGTTATGACTCTAATAGAGAATATATAATGTTATGGGTAAGATTCAACATGTCAAAGGGTGAAATACTTACAGCAAGGACAGCTGGTTCTGTCTCCGGATGAGGGCGTTCTTCTTATTGACCAACATGAACCACTCCTGCATCATGGATTCCTCCTCCTCCTTGTTGTTGCCTGAAAAAACACACAGAAAAGCCATTAACTCC
The DNA here is from genome assembly GCF_026437365.1 of Eucyclogobius newberryi. Classification (NCBI taxonomy): domain Eukaryota; kingdom Metazoa; phylum Chordata; class Actinopteri; order Gobiiformes; family Gobiidae; genus Eucyclogobius; species Eucyclogobius newberryi. The sequence goes on along the minus strand of NW_027316500.1, from coordinate 16,432,673 downwards.
AACTTCGTCATAAAAGCCCAATCACTGGCCTCTCATTTAAGGGTTAAATCAGCCAAACAGCAATTATGGAAACAAACCTACAGAGGCCATAATAACCTAAATACCATGAATAAACAACTCTGAGGTCTCTTCGCCCGCCGCACATGCTCACTTAAGTGTGTAGGTTCGCTGTGCAAACATTCATGCTTCACACCACGACTTCACAACGTCAATATGGCTTCAACCAGGCTGGGATTAACTCCACGATTACAGTCAAGCCTCTCAGTGTTGGCCAATACATATCCAGCAATAACTCAGCAGGCCCCCACAACAGACCTAACACAGCTCCTCCAGTCTCCTGTGCTTACAGTAATACCTGCTCAGCCCGCGGTGAGTTAGCAAGCCTCTGATGCATGGCTAATATAAGCTTGGCCTTCGCCCGCGGCTAAAGCACTAGCTCTAAGTCACAGCTTCAGTGGGATACACAGTTCATACTGGCACTACACAGCAACCGGAGAGAGATAAATGTTAGCATTAGCAGGATCATAGCGGCTACAGCGGAGACCATGGGATCAGCTACTAATCTTACAAATATGATCATCACTAAGAAGAACAATTATAACAGGCTTTGGTGTCTTAAATTAGTGACATATTTAATTTATTCCCTGTTACACCAACCAACAATTAAGATACATACATAATATATTAATAGATAAATCTCATATTCAAATAAATAAATAAATAAATAAATCATAAAACCAAAAGTATTATTATTATTAAATCCTATCCTATAACTACTTGGAAAACCAACAGGTCTAAACAACTAAATGTCAGCGGTTTGCTAAATGGGTGGTCATTTCATCTGGGACATGAGCCGAGGCTGTGGCTGCTTTATCAGTAAAAGCAGTGTTCACACTCTCTACATCTGTGAGCGATAAAATGGAAAACAGAGATCAAAAATTATTTTATCTGCAGCTTTCTCACCTTCTCTAGAGACATGGCTTTGTCACTATGGCAGCCATTTAAACAAAATAGTTGGAGAATTTTTTTTCATTAAATGGCGTTGCACTTATAGAAAGTTGCAACATAAGGTCATTAATGGGATAACATATTTTAATTTTGTACTTTTTTAGTGTTGCCGGCAATGAAAGGAAACCATGAGAATGTGTGTGGACACTGGTGATACTCTGAGCCAGCAGATGTATGTAATTTCATTTAGGAGGATAGAGAAGCGGGGCGGGGGGGGAAGAGGAAAACTGCGAATGAAAGAAAGCTCCGGGATTTAGCAGAAATCGGGGGCTCGTGGATTACTGTAGTCAACTTTGAAACGGACGACACTCGGAGGGGGGATAAAGCCGGCACTGACAGGTCATTGTGTTGCCTCGAAGTCAAATAAAACAAGCAAATAATAATGGCAAATATTAAGCTCCTGTGACATTGTGGTGAGGCAGGCTGAAGACGAAAGGGGGATTATAAAGCTATATCCCCCACCGCTCAGCAGCCGGCAGCCAACCACCGACCATTTTGTCAAAAGGAAGAAGGGGAAAGGCTGATGAGAGGAAGGAAGCGAGGAGGTCAGAGGAAAGGTAGGGGGAAGGACAGACTGGACGAAGGGGAGGCAGGTGAGTGGATTCAGAGCGAAGAGGAGGAGATGCGTGACAGCTGCTACTCCTCACTCTGCCTCTCCAGCGGTGACCTCTGACCTCCCACTCTACCTGACTCTTAAAGAGACACACTAGCACAAGCATTTAGTGTTCAATACAGAATTAGTCATTAAAAGTACTTTAACAAATTTCATTAATAGGTTTGGATTGATAATTCACCAGTTTCCAAGATTCAAGACCACAAAAAAACAAAACAAAAGCAACAACATCATCATCATCATCATCATCATCATCATCATCATCATATATATTTGTTTTATGGCATATATATCATAAATAGAAGCCATTCACTTTTCATAGATAATAAACAAAAAAGGGTTTGTTGATTCCCGATGGGTGACAGTCTGTGAACACAAACAGAGTGGACAGGGAGACATAAAGTGTTGAATGTTGTGCATCATCAAGACAAATGGTGTAAATATCCCTGGCAAACATGGCTGACACTGTGTCGCTGAATCCGGCCCTGGCTCTGAGACGCGGTGGATCCATGCTGGCTCTCAGGGGGCCATATTGGATCAAAGCATCTGGCAGTTTGGCAGGAGGCATTCAGGGTCTTGCTGCTTGCCTCACAGGCCGTTTCTCTGTGTTCGACACCGAGCAGAGCACGGAGGAAACAGGCCAAAGTCTACTGAGACTGCGAGCAATATATTTGGCACAGGTACAATGTTTGATCATGACATCAAAGGATTAGAATAAATATGTCTTTGGTGGATATTACACTGGGTTCCGTTCCTGCAAGAAACCTTATCATTAATATCACGTTTGCTGCTCGTCTGTTATCAATGTGCCGGCGATGGTGAGAAACGCACAAAAGATACAATCAATTCCGACACATAGGCACACAGTCGCGCTGGCAAGATACAACTGATACACACATCGCGACAACTGCTCTATCTGATTGCCTGTCTGCATGCTCTTGTTTCACTCTCTCTGTCTCACACACGGACATGACCGGATTCAATGACACGGGCCCACATTATCCCTGTACGTCAGGAGGAAAGCCTGCTTAGCATGGCCGATTGTTTGGATTGAAGGGAATCAAAATAACACAAAGGAAGAAAAAGCTGCAGTGAAAAAAGAATCTGAATGAGCTTCAATAGTCAAATAAGATTAAGATGGTAATCTTGGCCACTTTTTCTCTTCGTTGAGAGAGAAATAATGAAACCGTCCTTGAGGTGGACCAAGGCTGATGGAGGTGACAGACCGACTTTCATTTCTGTTACAAACTGTGCCCCAAAGAAAAACAGGGCAATTCATTTATTTAATTAGAATTGACTGTTTTTAAGTTTAGATTGAATATAATTTCTGGCTTTTAGAAGAATTCAGCATAGGTTTAAAAAAGCCACAAGAACACCAGTATCCAGTGTTTGCACTGGACCCAAGCATAGATAAATAAAGAGCATTCAATAAATGTAAACTCAATGATAACATAAATTATTGTTCAAAAACAAGATCTGACAAGAAGACTGAATACAAATATAAGTGGGTGTTTCAACAAGATATATAAATGAGACAGACAATAATAAAACCAAAGACCAGAGCTCGCACATCTCATTTCTTATCCCACCATTTTGTCATTTAATCCAATAGCTGTTAATCCAATTTATCTATTGGACATGTAAAAAGACCAGGGAGGAGGAGAGCTGAGAGAAGGAGGAGGAGAGCGAGGGAGGAGACCCGAACTTCTCTTCTGTGTCCAAGTCCCCGGGTTTTATTTCGGGACGCGCCGCACTCGGCTGTCTCTCCCATGGCTGGCTTCATCCGAGCGCCGAGCCCGTCTGATATCAGCGGGGATCAGGCAGATGAAAGCCAGAGATGCATGAAAGGCAACGGCGAGAGGAGGAATAAAAAGAACAGGATGAACATTGTTTCCTGTGATTAGGTAAGAGCTCGTTAAAAGGCTGTCACTGCGGCGACGTGAATATGCATGACAGGGGCCGGCCTAATCAGAGAGGACAACCAGAGGGGGCGAATTGTGCGTAAGTAGCCGAGTGAAGTCTTGATTTAATTAATGTGAGTACAGGGCTGTCTTATTAGGGGAAGAGAGAGCTGCTTGTATGGAAGGAAGCAAACACCTTTAGAAATCATATTAAAAGTAAAGCTTATAGGAGATTAGTTACTGTAGAAGTTTGTGTGCAACTTCAATCAAATTAAAATGTATATCTTGAGAATTGCTGTGAGCAGAGGAAACAATTTTGAACTTTACAATGACACAAGCAGCTTCCTCAAATAAACCCCAAATGGAAACAATTTACAGGGAGCAGTTTAACAATCAAAATGACAGCAGTCGATGTGTAAGAATCAAGCCAAACTCACCCACTGCATACATATGATTCCCCCTGCGCACTCCCTTTCTATTGGCCTCTCTACTGGAGTGGTGCTGAGGGCATTTTTCCATGGAGGCTTGTTCGAGGCCTTTTTAGTTATCCTCAATGGCACAATAGTCCCGGCATATAGAGCAGATTCCTTCTTTATTGAACCTGTGTATAATGTCTGCTGAATGGAGCACATTAACCGACTCACACTAACCTCCCCCCGGAAACGTAAAATACAAAAAAAGAAAAACGAGAAAAAAATCTCCCTCCTTACACTGCGCCACAATAGCTGCCTTTTCCACCGGTGTCATTTGTCAACCACTGCTTGCTTTGCCTCGCACAATGGAGGAAGTGGAGGGGCAGGAGAGGTGTCTGTGTGTGGCTGAGGGTGTGGGAGCAAAGGGGTGAATTGACTCTTTAAAATCATAAGTAGGACTGTATAATTATTTCAGTGCCGGTTCTACACTGCAGTTTTCTGCCCCAGCAGCAGCAGGTGTGGCCATTCACATGCAGTGATCAACACAATCAATAACATATCAATTATTCAGGGAATGACAGGTGTCTTTTGCTGTCATCAATAAAATGACAAGGCAGGGAACATTTTTGATGAAGCTGTGGTTTTAGTGGGCTGTTTAAAACTATTTGAAAAAAAAGTGCCCTAATGTGAAGCAAAACAAATGATTTTAAACAAAACATTTACTGCACATTTTACTTGATGCCACATTTTTTATAATAACGACATTATTTAACAATATTACTATTATCCACTGTTGTTTGTTTGTTCTATTGTATTCGTCTTTTATTGCCTAGGGAAAACGGATGGAAACTAGCCTCTTTGCTATAATGTGACATATTTACACTTTTACTGCTACTGTTCATTAATATGCAGTGTCCTTATCAAATACATATATAAGTAAATATCCATATAGTACTGTGCAATCAACTAGTTTTTGATAATAAACTGTTCCAAGTCTCAAATGTTAATGTTATTCTTGAAACCAGACATTAACATTTTGATTCTTTGTCATTTTTAAACCGACTGGACTTCGAATAATAATCAATTACTGTTATAGATATATTGGTGGCCATGTATATATAATGCCAGTCAGTTATAAGAGAGACATGTAGTATAAAGGTACAGTAACTCTCCTGCAGTAGCTCACGTCAGTCTAGTGTGAATGCTGGGAGTTTGTCGACTTCTCCTCGTCTCCTGTAATCGGTCGGGACTTCTTCACTGCTAACGTGGCTACGTAAACAGACCCGCGACTCACGCCCTCGGACAAACACATGCGACCCTGAGCTAACAGTAGAACAACCTCCAGACACCTCCACCTTCCAGGGCAAAGACGGGCGGGGGCTTGAGCAAATACATCACATAATGGACTCTCTACAGATTAAACATCATATTAACAGAATTTATTTTTCTTATCTCGCGTCATTTTAGAGCTTAGGTGAAAGAAATAGTAGCTCAATGGACAAAATCGATACCACAAAAACACAACAATATGACGTTATAATGATCCTCGAGTACATTATGGAGAAAGATGATAAAAACCCAGGCATAACAAAGATGAAATCACAGCTTAATTAAACAGGAGGTAGGAGACACAGCAGTACCCCGTCTGGTCTGGGAATCAAAACCGGGGAACAATTCTGTGAGATTAGAGCCTTAACCACAGTGCCACCATGCAGCCGTCTTCATCTTCTTCTAAGGATGGTGTGGTATAGATTTTTCGATACAAATATCCGATGTTTGATTTACTGCTGTGGTCGATAACCAATATTTACTGACACAAATATCAAAACTTGATACTTGAAAATCTACAACTAGGTCCACAAATTGATATTAAATTGTAATAACATTTGCGAATTGACCTCGTCTGTATAAAGAGACAGACCTGTGCACTGAGGACATTTTGGGAACAACACATGAGCCCACAGACAGGAGCAGCTTAGACAAAGCTAAATATATCAGCCAATTCGACATTTAGCACTGATGTATAGCGCAGTCCTATCTTCTTTTATCAGGGACTTGTTGCAAAGCTCTCCACCAGTTGACCACATTCACACTAAATCTGCACTATGCTATATTTAGCAGATGTTGATGTCCTTTACCACGGCAGCGTAAAGCCCGATGGACTGAACAGGTGACATCATTGGAAGCCGGCAGGTCAATTATCGGAGCCAAACTGACCACAGACAATAAACCTAAATGGCATTTGAGAGTATTTTCTCTGTTTGTCTCCGTGCACCGACTGAGCCGTGACAGCCACACAAATGCACTGCTCCTCGGTGCCACAAGCCCCCTCATCCCCCCGCTCCATCAAATTGTGTTTTTGCTACAAATCAATAAACATTATCAGAGAGTGGCAGACTATGGGCTGGTGGAGGCAGTTTATGTCTGTTTGAGCCCAGACCGCCCTGTTCCTATCACACAGTGGGAGAGAAGGCCAGGAGGGAATACTAACGAAATGTGGCCATCTGAAAATATAGAAATGTTGTTTGTAGGAAAGTTGCTAAAATTAAGAAACTAAGTTCAAATTTTGCTAACAATAAATGCTGCATTGAATTGTATAGTATAGTAGATCAATTTATTTCCATTTGTTTCTATTGGCGATTCAATGCATCTCGAAATCAAGTTTAATATTGGGGTGTAAGGGATTTATGATTGCAACAAGTGAAGCAGAAGCGCCGTAGAACTGATGATAGTGTCAGTTGAGGTCAGTATGCAAATGTTTGAAAGCAAATCTAAAACACAATCGCTCATAGTATCTCAAATCTGTTTGATCCCTTTGATCCCTTAATCGCCACGTCAGTGTAAAAAAATCCAAGCTCTGTAACATTTTCATGGGCTCCAAATAAGTCTGTGTTTGACCTGTCCTCACTTAGCTTGGGGCTAGCGAAGGAAAATTGTGGGGGCTTGCCACACATCACTTCTCAATTACCGTCCTCATTATTGTCACTGTGTTCATTACTATTATCATCATCACGCCTTTTCCTCTGCACCCCGCTTTATACCGTCTTGGGCCTGTGTGGATGTGTTGTCAGGTGAAGAGGAGGAAAAAGATTGGCAGAATTGAGAGGCTTTCTGTGAGGCCAGAGCACTTCAGGTAATTAATATAGCGAGAGGGGGCAGGCGACGGGAGCAGCCAATATGTTTCTGCCTGTGTGTGTTTTTACAGACGGCCTGATTGGGGAGCTCACCTGCTGATACCCCCTAAAAGGTATTTCATTAGCTCAGTCTTTTACCATGCAAGCACAGGAACAAAGCTCTGTTACGCTTGTCTCCACTCCAAGTGGACGGGGCCCTCCAGGATGTCCTATAGCTGTGTGTGGGGAGAGTATAAAGAAGAGCAGGAGAAGAGGCTATCCCCGTTCATAATCTCATGACAAAAGGCAAAAAGGCATCATCCTATTAACGGCGTGATCTTCAACAGGCTCATACTAGCTGCTTTCCACAGGGGGCTCTCTTTTATTATTAAGGTGAGTGGGTGATAGGGAGCTCCCTATTAGCCTGGGACAAGGATAGGTATGGAGGGGGAGAAGACACAGGCGAGACCCCATGTAGGGTCCTGCCTGGTCCTTTTCACCATTCTTCACAGAAGAGCCTTGGTGCTCTAGACCTTTGCTTCTCTCTTCCATTAGCCCTGAGAGGCCGAGTGTGAAAGCTTCTTCAAGCACAACAAACCAGCACTAATGCTCTCTGAGGAAGAGCTTCAATTTCCAACTGCTAGAAAAGATTATTTGATAGACCAAAACATCCATTAAGAGATCAAACATGAATAACACCACTAAAATGGCAATGTGGTATTTGGTGAAAAATGGCATTTGAAAACATTTATACTGCAGTAAAAATGTCAAAAACATGGCAATTTACAGTCATTAAACATTTCATTTTCCCTCCCTGTGCTGAGGGAACAAGTCGACTCCATAATAGACCTGTGGTGCAGCAGCTGGGCACAAACACCTGCCCTGAAATCTGTTCACTCTGCAGAACCACAGCTGCTCGATCTGTGTTGTACTTTACATTCAAAATAAAACTCTTATTAAGATTATTTGTGTTTTAAAAAAAGAATGGTATGAAAGAAATCACATTTCCTGCTTATGGTTAACAAAGTTCTTTCAAGAAACAGCCTGTCCAAAGTTTGAAATACATTTGAGCCTGTGTGAAGAAAAACAGCTGTCACCACATGTCTATGAGAGAGAGAAAAGCCTGAGTGAGAAAAGGGAGAGATTAGTCTGTTTTTATGTTTTAAGGGTTTTGTCTTGCGCTCAGCAGGGGACCAGCTGTAGCCTCAGGTTATACAGCAAAGAGGAGGGAAAAAATACTATTTGTGAATGAGCCTGGTGTACTTACATATACATGACAAGGCCTAACTTTTACAAAACATACAGAGAACAGGCATTTAGAGGCCAGACTGTAATATGCCTTTCATTTTAGACCAGAATCAGAATTAGAATCAGAAAGGGTTTATTGCCGTCAATGAACAGAATTCACAAACAGAAGAACTTGTCCTGGTGAATTGGTGCAACATAAAACAATGAACAATGAATAAGTCAAAAGAGAAACAATTTAAATCTACTATGGGATAAAAATAACAATAAGCTATTAGATAAAAAAAAAGAATAAGAATACAAATAAAAAATAGGCTTAATATGTACACAAATGGATTTTCCCCAAAGACAAGCACATACAGAAAGTACAGCAAGTTAAAATGTGCAAACAATATATTATAATATATGAATAAAAACTAGGGTATAAAGATGGCAGACACAGACACACACACATAGACTCATCACGGCGCTGCTTTCTGCTCTGTATCCAGTAAAAAGCCTGCTCTGACCTGGGTGTGTAGCTTATTAACCTCTCCATCAGTTCTTATCAGTCTATGAAAGGCCCAGTCATCTGCCACTCCTCTCCAATCTAAGGGCAAATTTTCTCCTCCTCCTCAAGTCAAGTCCATAATTCAATCCGAGCACAATTCATTTTCGGGTTCGGGCGCACATTTGCACTTTTACACCTTCACTGTAAAAGGGTATCAGAGGTAACATTTTGTCAACCTTGAGGCGGTGCGTTTCAAGGTTGGCTACTGGCTCCATCAACAATATGGAAGGTCTGTGTATGTGCGGTCCTTGGTGCGCGAGTGTGTGTCCGGGTGCGGAATAAATTAATGGCTGATTTCTCCCCTTGCTTTGATGGCATTAAGAGCCCTCTTCTCCTCAATGTACCGCGTTAAATGCTTTTCTCTTTTCCACTTTTTCTCTCCGTTCTTTCCTCTTTTTTTTGACAAGCAGGGCCACCCAGCAGAAAGCAACTGATGCAAAACGCCAGAGTAATCCCCCTCTCCATCCACCACCCTCCTGCAATCTTTAGTCTTTTGACACAGTAGCCATTATCTGTGGGATTTAGCTAAACCAAACCTTCATGTATTTGTTAGGGCCTGGGTTCGTTTTCTCCTCTGACTGCTCCTCTTGAGTGTGTCGCCTGGCCGGGGAGGAGGGTTACATCATGTGTACAGCTATGTAGAGACAGAAGGAGGAGAGGGGGTCTGCAAACCCATCTGTTCGAGACTCTTCTATTGTAAGATCACAGGGGCAGACTCAAAAAGGTAGAGGTATAATGCCCTCTCTTATTCGCAGAAAGATCAAGACAAAAAGGTCCATGGTGTGACATTTTAAACAACTCCCCCTGTAACTTTAATCACTTCAATTTGCTTAAATACGTACTAACATGATTAAATGAAAATATGACAGAACTCTATAGTATAATACAAAGAAATGAGTAAGAGCATGCAAAAGAGTATGCACAGACTTAAAAGAAGTTATACAGAACTAAACAAAAATATCACTATGGATTGGTAATGCCTTAAAATAAGATTGCTCCGTAAACTATTTATAAGACATTAATAAGCACTAGTTATTGGAATTTGTATTACTATATTACCTTATCAGTGTTCTCAAGGCATAAACAAAACATTAGTACATGGTTAAACTAAATCAGGGGTAGAAAAAACTTCAGTTGTAGTCATCTGGACTCAGTTTGAAAAAATAGACGTTTCGATTCTCATCCAAGAGTCATTGTCAATAAAAGAATTTAGATCGAGAACTCCGATATTAATACTATTATTGACAATGACTCTTGGATGAGAATCGAAACGTCTATTTTTTCAAACTGAGTCCAGATGACTACAACTGAAGTTTTTTCTACTATGGAACACGCCTGGACGAATGAGGGATTACACTGACATAAATCAGGGGTGGGCAAACTACGGCCCGCGGGCCACATGTGACATCCAGCCCGCCAAACATGCCAAGTAATAATAATATTAGGCATCTGTCTGCACTTGTATCCTTAATAAATATGACATGAAATGAATTAAATAATAGATTCAATAGCCTATATTTGACAGAAAAGTGATTTTATTTGATATTTTATCTTTCTAATTTTTATTTTTTTCACACCAATGATCGCGGGCCGACCCTCCGCTACTTGCTTGGATTCGAATATGGCCCTCGGAGGAAAATAATTGCCCACCCCTGTACTAAATGTTACTGAGCTGCTTATTAAACCAAGTGATAAATGATCGTAAAGGCCTTGTAAAGGTGCTAATAAACAAATAACTAGTACTTACATAACCCCTTATAAATAGTTTGCCATGTAACCTTTTTTGTATTAAGTGTTATGGATCCACAAGTACAAGCCGGTAAGAAATATTGGTGCATGTGTCTTGACCACACTCAGCCCCTGAACTAAAAACATTGTTGTAGGATCAGCGTAAAAGCTCAGAGTTAAGCCCGAGCTTGGTGAAACTAAGCCAATGTTAAGTCAGGTAGTTTAGTCCATGGAGAATATGAGGTGTGAAACACGCGAGGGGCTTACGAAGGGTGGAGAGACACATGTTGGTATAGAGCTAAAACAAACTTTGACACCTGGGAGTAGTGTTAATTGTTGGTGTGACAGTGCTACACTCAATCAGCTCCATTTGGTCCTATTAGAGGAATACAAAACCTTATTACCTAGTGTTAGGGCTGTGCAATTAATTGAATTTTAATTGAGATTTAGATTGAATCATCTCTAATAGTCAATCAGCCCAAGCCAGTCCTGTCTGTTGAAGAATGTGGTTTGGAGCTGAATTCAGACTTTAAAGGAAGAAATTTAACAATGTTTTCTGTTAAATGGAACTGGTTGAAATGGTCTTGTTTATGTTCACAACATTAATATTGAATTTGATTTTAATATAAAGATCAAATCAAGTTGAACATTGCTTATCATTGATCATCACATTGATTATCATAATTATTATTATTGCAATTATTATCATTGTAGTTACTCTAAATATTACATTATTAAAAAAGTAATTGCCACTTGAATTCTTAAACGGATTAATTTGCTGCATAACAGATTCTGCATTTGTTATTCAGAACAGAATTCACAAACTAGTAACTATCTTCTGCAATAAAATGCAACACAAAACATAGAATGAGGGTCTCTCTAACTTAGTGTCTTCATAAAAGTAATAAAGTGTATTTATTTTATTTATCAACCTTTATTTAACCAGGTGAGAACCCAATGAGATCAAGAGCTCGTTTGCAAGTGAGAGATAAAGACTTAGGCTGACTCAGTCAACAACAAACTCAACTTCTAAAAACAAGACAATACACTGACAAATTTCAACCACCTGATTGCCCTCTAACTTTGCTTCAATTTGCACATGTTTTAACTAAAATAAATCTTTGTGAGCAATAAGCATGATCAAAGCCCTACACACAGATGATATCCTCATTGCCCACAGTAGTGTGTTATATAATTTGTAACAGATTTTGGCACATTTGGATCTCAAACCAAACAAATGTGTGTGGTGTTAAGGAGCTGTGATAACCCCCAGTGGAGAACTCGCAAACCCACTACTGACAGACAGCTGCTATCTATTGGCACAAGTGGCCCCGCCTGCCCCATTAGCCGAGAGGGGTGTGTGTGTGTGTGACGTTGGGGGTGACTTGACCCCCTGGGGTAGATGTTAGAACAAATTTGAGTGGTGTCATATTACACGCCTTGTGACGGGAGGCCGATGGGAGGCGAATGATGAATTTGCCTAATGAATTAATCTGTGGACCAGTAATGGCTTCACTAACAACATTAGTCATCCTTATTAAGCAACTCTAACACGCAGCGCTGTGACATTATCATTACTGCCATTCCTTTTTGTTCATTTACAAGGCATGTTGCAGATGTCAAACTACAAAAGGACTGTATCAATTGTGCAACACTATAGAGATCAATTTTAGTTCGATGTGCCAGAACATTTATGTTGACATATCCTTCTTAATTGGCCCAATTTCCCCCACTGTGTTGGTGGTAACTATGGAAAACAAATCACACCGCCTTTCCAATTTGAAACTCCATTACATTACAAGTGACACCACAACTCGGCTGCCACACCGCTGCCTGAAGCTCCGATTCAATACACAAATGCAAAATTGCTCAGCTTAAATAGATATTTAAATGGTAATGTATTGGGAAAGACAGCTGTTGGTATTTGTAGCCTGGAGTGGTCATTACAATGGGAAATGGGGAAAAGTGTGTATGGAGGGGGCGATGACAACGGTAGCATGGCAAGCAGCTGTGTTAGCAACTGAATGGTGTAATTACAGGCCAAACCTCTGTCATTAACCTGCATTGTCAAGTGCCACCACATCAGTTACCATAAGAAAGCCTTGATTAATTGACTGCTAGGTAGAAATTCAATTATGGAAGCAGTAGTGAGTAAACCCAAGTAATTAACTACTTGGAATATACTAACGGCGACTCTCAGCTACGCAGTAAAAAACATCCTTCAAGCCAAGAATAAATGAGTCAATTTAAAATGTTTAATGTGGTTCAAAATACGTCATTTCTGTGGCGAATGAAAAGGAGAAGAATCAAGTGTTTTTATATTTTGGTGTGTGTTTGGACCTTGATGGCAAGAGTTGCCAGATGTCCCAGTTTCAAGCCCTGAACAAATGTCTTTGTTTCTATGTGTCTTCAGTGTCTGACTACATGTTTCGGCCATGTCCACAGTCTGTGTCTGAGTTTCCTTGTTTGTGACGATGCGTTTGGCAGCACACAGCGTGGTTTGTTGGCCTGGGTGCTACATGGTGTCTCGAGCAGAGAGGCGGCGGATGAAAGCTTCGGCGGGATGTTCCAATAAAGAGCAGATTATCATAAGCGGCTATTGTCCACTTCCCAATTCTCTCCCACGCCAGCCCCCTCCCCTCTCCCCTCGCTCGGCTGAAAATGTTAATCGGCCCTATCACTGGCAGGCCAATGAAGGGAGGAGTGCGTGACCCAGCCGGGACAAGTTTAATTGGTTTAAAATTGACAGAACGATTGGAAAAAGAGATAAAAGAGGAATAAAAAGTTAAGTAATCGCAAGCAATCAGTACAGTCTTTTCACGTAGCGGCAAGCGGCGAGCACCTTTTCCCTCTGTCCCAACAAGCCCCGCCTCCTCTGGTCCCACCCGTTGACTCCATCCACCCAGCTCATTTTATCTGAAGATTCTCAGACAATGCCTTGAGGATCCCGTTCCCTAATCTTCCTAAAAATCCCCTTTCATCCCCACTGTTAAAGAATGTATGAAAGCCTGACACCGAGCTGGAGAAAATGGCAGTAGAGGGGGGGAAGGAGCGCCGCACATCTGGGACCCAGGGTGGTATCACTGCGTCCGTTTGGGAGGGGGCTGTGTTGGACATAGAAGCCCAGCGCAGTCCTTGCAAGTTGTCTAATGAAATTGTTTTGCTGCTCAAACATTTAAATGGCAGAGGAGATTAGGCGAGCGGGAAGCGGAGTGTATCTGACTGGGTGTTGGGGGGGGTTGGGGTTAATCTGTGTTCTGACCCAGTTGAACTTTCAAGTCACACACATGCATTTTCACACAAAACAAAAAAAGGCCTAAATCCTTTATTTTGGCCCCTCAAAGGCAAGAAAAAGGCAATAGATTTTAAAGGAGTGATCCCTAGATTTCTTTTCTTCACCATAGGGAAGAATGTCACATTTGCTCCAGAAGACATTCTGGGATGACCACAAACACATTCCCATGGGCTAGAACTTATCCAACCTTAGCAACTACAAAACTTTGATCACATCCATTACCCTCAACATGATTTAGTATTATATGCCACTGACGATTTAAGAAATACTAGTCACCTTTGTCTTACATGGTAATCCATTTACAAACCGTGGTGTTACTTTTACAAAACAGCCGTCTGACAGCGGCCGACTCTCGCCAATACTAAAATATCCTCCGAATGGGATTATTCCAGTATATCTCGCGCAATGCATTGTTACAAAGCATGAACAGGTTATTGTCAAGTGAAAAGACTAGGTGAATTAATGGAGCACCTGAAAACAAAGCGGGTAGCAGATTATAGCCTCCCTCTCTGCCTCCATCTTTGAGTCTGTGAACTGGGGAGGGTATTATGGTCCCAACACTTTTTCTGTGCTGAAAGATTAGACTGGTTATCCCATTAAAGTTAGTAAAATGCCATTCTTGTGTCTTTAAGCTCTCGTATAGGAGGTCAAGATGAGTCTGCCTTGCGCTTACAAGGCGGTATGGATGTAATCTGTCTAAAGTTCCAATAATTAATGTTAAGCTTCTCCGACAATGCGTTTGTGAAAGAACTCAGCCTGATAATATACTTAAATCTGAGCGAGCTGTTTGTGAAGCGGCGACGACACAAGGCCAGGCAGGATATGCGTGCGCATGCATATGTGAGGGAGTCCCAGTGCCACTCATGTTGTAGCTCAGCTTAAATCTTTAGTCAAACTATAAGCTGACGTGGCCACAATGCTGGATTAGAACGACATCATGAAAAAGAAAAGACAACTGCTCACTTGATGCAAAGGAAAACAAACAGAGCACTTTTCACACAAGATGTATAAAATCAATACTGAAAAAATATCTTATCATTCAAAGCTAAAGAGTCTATTCATTATACAAAGTCATTGACGGGCCCAGCTTGTGTTCAAGATAATACACAAACCCAATTTTATGCAAACTGCAAAATCAATAAAGTATACAGTACACTTTATTGACACTTTAGCTCCAGACAGTGATTTTAATGTCAAAAGGTTATACTTTGTTACAAAACACTGACTCAGACAGACAAATTAGGCTATTTTAAATGTTGTTTAGTTTACTCAAAATTGACAGAACCTGTTTTGCTAGTGTGACATCTGTCTGTGTTGACACTGTCAACTCTTCTCATGGAACTGAAGTATTGGAAATGGGATCTTTCTTCTAGACCAGCGTATCGACCAGAGTCTCAAGTCCTTCTTGGAAAACTCTTAGTGCCATTACTCCGCTGACTTTTAGACACAAAGGCAGATTATGAGTATGGTCCCCAAATCCTCAGTAGATGAGGACAGCCCACAGAACAGTGCCATTATTTGGATATCCATCGAAACAGGTATACAACTTTTAAAACAGGAGTGCAGAGGAGCAGAGATTGTCTCAATAACAGATTGTGGTCAATTTGTGTCAAAATTTTAAGTTAAGAAGATTCCAAAAGGCAATTAGAAAATACAGAAAGTAGTCTAATAATAGTAGTAATAATGTAAAGAGAAGACTTTAAGCAGGTCTGCAGTCAGGCAGATGTGGTAAAATAGTACTTTACCCCCTACGTATGTGATTGAGGAGTGAATAAATAATGCACCTAATTGTAAGGCACATTTTTATAAAGATAAATTTAAAACATAAGGAATTGTGTGATACACAGCCAGTTTTTATCAACCACCATCTGTAAATATTTGCAAGCCTGTCAGAAGTACATTCTCCTAATGTAGCACATGTGAAGGACAGTGCTCCCAGTGGTGCAAGAATAACAAGTTCATTAGTGCTGGGGGATGCCGCAGGAATTCAAATCCCCCCCTGACTCAGCCACAGTCTATGATTGGCTGGCTGTGTCAGCATGGCGAGACTCATTAGAGCCCAGCAGTAATTAAGAGTTGTTAGAAAGTGAATTCTCCAACCGCAGATTAGAAAATTAAACTATTTACTGATTACATATTAATAGAAGACAACAATGGCGCTTGCCATAAGCTTGGAAGGCAACCAAGGAATAAATCTGTGTACTTAATTACCATAAACAATGGGAGCATAGAAATGGAGTTTTATGCACTCTCCCTCCTGTAATGTGTCTGATATCAGAAGACACTTGACAATTCTTGTTCAATTATCTCTATTATTTAATGTGCTGTGAACTGCCTCTGAGAAAATAAATTAACCACCCCAATTACTTTGAATTCTTCTGGGGAGGGACAGGATGTAATAGAAAAAAATATTGTGCCCAAATTTAGAAGAAGGAACAATTTAAAAGAAATACATAATGTAATATGGATTTATAAAACATATGATTACAATGAACTTCAAACTAGTAGCTGAAAGAGGGACTATACTCCCGACTCTGGTGTGATAGACATGGCAAAATATCAGTGAGAAAGGTAAAGATGAGGTGACAACAACTGATGAGGAGGAGCAGCAGAGCACAGTGGCTCTTCCCAGGCTGTGTCATAGATCAGAGAAATGAGCTTTAAGTCATGGGTCAGTCGGCCTGCCTGTTCACATCTGCCTCGTGCTCCTGCTGCTCTCTGCACCACCTTGGCACCACTGCACACTGGGCTCACCCAAACCTGCCTCCACATCATCTGCACTGCTCCTCCTCTGGCTCAGACACAAACTGTTTCCTGAAATTTGGCAAAAAACAAAAACCCTACACTCTGGGTGAAAAACTAAACTACAATTTAACCAGTGTTTTCAAGAAATATATATTTTTGGATTCTATCGACATGGTGACTTCTATTAGATTTATTTTATTATTGACCTGTATTTGACCAGTAAAGTCCAAATGAAATCAAGAATCTCTTTTTAACCAGGAGAGACTCATTAGAGATCAAAATATATTTTTCAAATGAGTCCAGGCCAATTGAAGAGCAAACTTCTGTACAGCCCAGATAGTTTTTTAAGATTGTTTTGCCTCACTGGTGAATTGCTGTTGCTGATTGTTGTAACTAAATGAGTATCATATTAAATCAATGTGAGCATGTCCTCAATTCTAATTTCAGTTCTATAAATATTGAGGAGAAACGTCATTTTTTATGATTGTACGATGACTGATTTAATATTCTTTGTTGACACTGTGTAGTATAGACATTATGTATTATGAGACCAATTTTATATATTCAAACTTTTTGATAAAAAATGTTTAGTATTTTTGTAGACAATTTGGTTCAGTTCAGTCTGTTTATTTTTTATTCAGACAGTCATAAAGTCTGAAAAGGGAACGGGTAGAACCCAGAGCTTATAAAGCCTTCCCCTTGTACATATACAATTAAACATAAAGAGCTGCAACACCTCAAGCCCAACATATAGCATCTACAGTGTCCATGGATTACAAGAAGTAAGGATAATTGCTAGTTTCAGCATTCATTTTCAACATATGATTTTATTTTAACTCCTGGTCAAACTTATTCCATACATTAAAACCAACAACTGAAATGCTTTACATTTGTTCTCACAGTGTTCCATTGTAGAAAAATATTTAGTTGTAGTCATCTACAATCCTAAAGATTTATATAACTTTGTCTTTATATAATTTACGATGTGATTCTTCCAACTTAATTTATTTTGTATTATTATTCATACAAATTTCATTTATTCTTTCTATCTCTGTAGCATTAATTATTAGATGTCTGTCCACAGGGCGACAATTTAAAAAGGATTCACATACATCATTAATAGCATTATAATAATTATGTTTGGGATGTAGATTACATCAGATATTAATGATCATAAAATACAATACAGGGACATATTTAATCATAATTTAGTGTGGAATTATAATCTGTTGCGTTTGCATTGGTTTCCTAAACTTAAACATAGAAAGTTGATGAATACAGGGGAAAAAAGTCAATATTCAAACAAAAGACTGAATCTATGTTCAGACTATAACTAACTAACTAACTAACTAGCACACTAACACACATTACTTGACACAATGAAGATAAAAGCTGATATTTAGAGCTACAGTTTTCACAGGGACTGTAAAGTATTTATATGGGGCATAAACAGTCCAAGTCAAAAAGATGACATTGGAGGAGGTTTGAATATTTTGGCTGTAAAAGGACAGAGCAAACCTACAGATGCAGCAGGGTTAGGAGAGTACAATGACCAATGTGCAAAATATAATTAGGTTAACTATTTTATTTTATTTTTTGTGAAGGCTCCTAGAAAATAGCACTGCTGAAATGTATTGAGTTAATGGTAAGCTAAATTCTATTGTGTTTATGTTCAGATCAAATCAGTTTGCTGTGCATTATTCCACAAAAGGTGTTTTAGTAAAATGGTATTGTTGGGACGTGACTCGAGTTACTTTGGCTTGTGTCGCTCTGTGGTGTTCAGGCAGCAGTCACATGCACTGGATCAATAGCAGATGTTTTGCTTACAGCCAATGGGCCGCAGCTTCAATCAGCTGGTCATGCTTGAAAGAAAAATATCTATCATCTATGACAGCATAGGAAAGGTGACCTCAGCTGCTGAGGTGATAAAGGTTACTTTAGTGACCACCTGTCATTGGCACATCTCGCTCTGACGCCTCCGGACTCCAGCCCAAAGGTACAATCCATAAACTATTGGATGAGTGCAGAGTGAGATATGAAATGCAGGTACTGTGCATGCGGTAAAAAGTTGTGATCACTTGCAATAAGATTTAATGGTTAAATTAATTATTAAAAATTAACTTCAATTTTGGATTACTGGCAAAGAGTTAAGAGGACATTTATTTGACTTATTGTTCTGACACTAGTTGTTGTTGGCATATTTCTTAAGGAACCCTGGTAACTATATCTATAAAAAAGAGAGAAATCTTTATGGCAGCAGGTGTAGGAAAGTAAATAACCTGCGTCTGCTTTATCAGTGGGTGATGCTGAAGCAGGAAAAATAGCCCTTCAGACCGATACAAAAGCATGTGCTCCAACAGGGAGAGGGCACAGACGCACAGAGGCAAGGGAAAACGAGGAACTCCACAGCAACAACAATCACAGCAGAGATAGTCTCAATATCAGCACCCAAATGGGATAGGGAAGGTGAGCTCAATTCAAAACCACACGCTTTCCTTTTTCAACAAGTCTATACTTTTTCTATCGTGTTCTGTGTTGCCCTTTGGGTTTACGAGCCCAAATCCTCCAAGTTATAGGCTGATGTATCAGAAAGAGCATGTGAGCAGCAGCTAAACATTACAAAAGCAAACAGAAGACGTTCTGCAAACTAAATTTTTACACTTTCACACCTGTTTTTTCTTGTGTGAGAAATGGCATGGTATTCTCCCATTTCAGTAAGGGACTTAACGGAGCCAAGGCCCCTTTTTTTGGCTGGGCACACTGTCTCATGTCTTAACAAGGATTTACCCCAAGCCAAATCTTAAATAAAAACCTTCCAAATTCAGCTCCATTGCCAAACCAGATTGCACTTTGTATGCAGCGCAGGGCAAGCATTTGTGTGTCTGACGTGGATTTGTGAACTGTGTCAGCGCTTGTGTTGTGTTGCCTCGTTTCTCACTCTTTTTTATATTTAGTTGCCTCTCCCTTTAACTCACCCGTCCTTCCTTATACAGCATATCAATGAAGGCCAGATATGTACTAGGGAAAGGCGCGTGTGTGTGTATCCGTGCATGGCTGAGCGCACTGTTCAATACTGCGCAGGCTGGCTGGGGCCGCGCTGGCAAACAGCAGCAGTGAAGACTTGGGCTGGGGCGCTGCTATCGCACCCAGTTATCGTTTCCCCCATGAAGGGCTCCCTTATCACCCCGGCCCAGAGAGGTCTCCCTTCTCTCCCCGGCCCCACTGCACCCACCCTCTCCCTCCCCTGCTCCACCTCCTTCACACCCCCATTCCCTCCTTTCATATCCATCCAGCGCTCTGTCGCGCAACATTCAACTGAGATGGGGGGGCCTTCAAAGATGTTCACAAACGCACACAGAAACGCACACAGACCCTCCCAGAGCAGTTGTCTATGTGCACGCGTATGCTCAATTTGCCAAAACAGTTTTTCCAGTGTAATTGGGCTTGGGGTACCTGTATCCATGAGATAGCGCAGCCTCTTCTCCACGCGCGCTGCTCGGGCGTCTATGTGCCTCTGCTCGCTCTCCAGCGCCGACAGTTCCCCAACCACATACTGACTGGTGTCTTTGAACGCCTTCTGTCAACCAGAGAGAGGGAGGCAGAGAGAGACAGTCAGGGAACAGGCAAAGTAGCACGATACAACATTAAACACAGGCAAAGAAAAAAGGGTGAATGGATAAAGGATAAAGAGAAATTATGCAAACAGAGGATACAGGAGAATGGATGTGCGTCAGAAAAATATCTGAGACAGAGGAGACAAATGGTTTTAGTCTCTAAGTAACAGGTAGATAGGACATGATTCTTAATTAAAATATTGAATTTCATTAAACAGTGTTCTAATCTGAAGGGGGATGATTTGTAACTAAAAAGGCTCACTTCTGAAGGAAAGATCTGTTTCAGAATGGTGTCATTACATTAGCAAATGTTTTTTTATTCCATGCAGCTAGACTCTGTATCACTTTTCGGACATACTAGTGTGATGCTAGTTTGATAGAAGTATCCTCTTTAATCTGAAAATGAAACTAAAATGTCTCTGAAAGGCAACAGAGCTGACTGAATATTTATTCTCTATTCTTCTCTTGAATTACACACTACCACAGGTTTTATTGCTCCACCTGCAGATAAAACCTTAATCCTAACCCAAATGCCTCTCAAACGATTCTGAGCTAAATGTTTAATTCAGCTCTTCTTCCATCCCAACACCTGTCAATCTATAGCTTCACACTTTAGATGCATCTGCACATAAACACATATTAAACCAATCAACCCGATATGCTTTTAATATACTGCAGTTTTGACCCCTCTTCACCTCTTTCTCTTGGCACTTGCTAGGAACTCTTCAGAGTGAAGAAAAAGTTTATTCAGAATTCACTATTGAGGGATTGTTATTTTTATTTTATTGCTGATGCACTTCATTTTTTTTTCAGAGGAGAGAAAGATTTCTATATTCCACCCAGGCCAGCACTTTTGGCTGTACTCTTTAGTAGTGTTCATCTGAGAGCCCCGTGCATGTGTGTTCTAGCCTGTGTGTGTGCGGATGCTGATTCCCAACAGTCTCTGCCCCTCCTTCTGCCTTGCACGCTCTCGCTCTATCACCATATTTTTCCTTGGCAAATCAATTTTACACATGATCAGCCCACTCCCCTTGCCGCGCTCGGCCCAGCCGTAATTAAGAGGAGGGAAATTACCATATATATTATATTAATGCAAACATCATTCAGCAGGTAATTCTTGGCTGATCGGGATAATGAAAAGGTTGAACACCCATTAACCCTGGGGCCCAGGAAGAGGAAGAGGAGGAGGGCCTGTGTATTTGTGCGTGTGTGCTGGGACGAGGGTGAAAGTGCAGAAGGATTCACCCTGTGGACTCTGATGGCACACACTCAATGTAATAATAGCATTCTTCTAGACACACTCTTAGTAAGTTTAAATACGAGCCAGGATAAGAGCTGGTGTGTAATCAGCCCGATACTATGCACACACACTCCAAATTGCAGAGCAGCTCATATCTACCATTTCCATAATTAAAATGACAGTGTGCAAGATCAATACAAAGATGTCTCTGTTGAGAAAAGGGGACAGTTAAGTGAATGGGAATTTCGGGGCAGGAGGACAAGGTGAAGAGTATGAGGTAAGTGTTAGATAGAGCGAGCCAAGAGAAAAGATTTATCTATAAGATGAGCTGAAAAAGCTGAGTAAAAAGAAATTAAAAAGGTCAAAAAGAACAATTACAGGGCTCTAATCTGACAATGTCCAGAAAAGGTCTTTCTAGCGACTTCAAGTCATTTGTAGATGAGATGTGTCCAACATATGAGGACACAATTAGGTTTTTCAGAACTGTACAAGAACTAGTGTTGATATGTAATTGTGTCTAGGCCTCAATTTAGATTTTAGGACGACACAAGTGAAATGCAGAGTAGCAAGGTTACCATACAGGGACAAAATAACAAACCTCCTCCTCAAATGGTCTGAAAATATCAGAGTTTGTTGGTGAGCCCCTCTCATCAGCTGCTCGCTTCATATCCTCAGGAATAGATTTCTGCCTCTTCACGTCTGTAATACGAGCGAGAGAGAACATTTACAAGACTTACACTGACACAGGTGCGATATTTTTGAACAAAAACAGTTGCTTTGGATATTTGAGTCCTTATACGGGGTCACTGCAAATGTCAGGGCAGCACTGCAAATGTCTTATCAAAGCCAGAAGGGCTACACAAAGTCGGCCTTTAGCAAAAATATCAAGTTCTATTAAATCATATGTTTTTTTAATGATTTAAACTAGAAGTATGTTCCTCAAATTGTTTCAAAACTCAAAAGACTGACTCCAGAGAGCAGTAATAAAGGTGTAGTGTTTGGGTCTCACCAGGTTTGCTCTCCACATACTGGCTGAAGGACTTGAGTTGTGTTTTTCTTATTGCAGATTCTTTGTTGAAAACCACTGGGCTTCGCAGTCTCTCTGTTGCCCTTCGCAGACGCTCTGCACGGAGTTCATCAGCATTGTTCTGTCACAAACAAATAACGTTTAATGTCTAACTTGTCTATTAACAGATGCTTTCTGGGTGAAGGTAAAAATGCAACGCTATCATAGTATAAATAGAAAATATTGAATTACTGACTGGGTAAGTAGTAAAGGGCAGTAAAATAAGAGGTGAATAAATATAGCCAAGTTAAACGTAAATGAAATGCAACAACTTATTTCACAGCTTGAGAAACTGCATGATTTCACAGTGGGTCCAAAATACATATGTGAGATTTGAAGAAGCATCTACCGTCGGGGATAAATAACAGCACAGAGCGGATGATATCAGTCAATGCGTGCGCACTAACACACTGT
The DNA here is from genome assembly GCF_026437365.1 of Eucyclogobius newberryi. Taxonomy (NCBI): domain Eukaryota; kingdom Metazoa; phylum Chordata; class Actinopteri; order Gobiiformes; family Gobiidae; genus Eucyclogobius; species Eucyclogobius newberryi. Next base: position 16,409,728 of record NW_027316500.1, on the reverse strand, counting down.
AGTCTCTCTCTCTTTGACTCATGAGAGAGACAAAAAGGAGGCAATTAACTTGACTTTCAACAAAACCTCCAACCAGAAAATATATTCAAAATATGCAAAATGCAAAAAAGTACTATTGTTTTCAAAGTGAACACGTGTTAAAAGGCTACACGCTTGCTTCTCTCGCTATCGAAAAATGGGATGCGGAAATGCTTTATTACCGGGGCCTCCGAATGAACCAAGCCGAGTGGAAAAGACACCGGGTTTGGGATGAGATTGACATAGCGGTAACATTAATAAGACTGCGAAACGTGTAATAAAGTCAACAATTAGGGCAAACATGTTCCACTGCTTGAGATTGTGAGGCAGGCTCTAGAGCTTGGATGGCTAATTGAGACCGTGTGCAGTAAACAAAAGGGAGCTTGTTAGTTTAGTTTTAGATTATTGACTTTCAATAACAATGTCTGCAATTACTCTGCTCTCACTTTGCTTTGTCTGTCAGCCGCCCACAACTTTAAATCCAGTCAAATTCATGAACTGAAATGGCCAATTAGTAATTTCCGGCAGCATAAGGCTAGAGTGCACCCGACAATGTAAGGACCAACGCCAAGGCAATCCCCAAGAGCACCACAAAAATTGCTAATTGCAGAATGAAAGGGAGGAGTCAAGTGGTCGCTTCTGCTCTTTAATAAAAACGGTAAGTGGAGCATAAAGTTTGATTGCAATAAAAAGTCCCATGTGATGAAACAGAATATTAAAATGGTTGTATATGTGCATGGTTATTAGTTACCATAGCATATTAACTGAATTTAAAAAAGGGTGATGTTGCCTATGTTTTGAAGTACAAAGCTTTGTTTAATTAATAGAGCTGTCCTTGTCATATTTGCAAGGGGATTTAGATTGTGTTGATTAATTACTGTTGTACACTGTGTGAGACTAACAAAACTGCAAACCCCAGCGACATTTGCAAAGGTTTAGCCCAAAAGTTAATCCAATGGGAGAGACACATTCTGGCTGCATAATTACTGTGGGATTGTCGGTGAATATGACATAATGCAAACAAAAGTCACATTCCCAAAAATAAGCAGCAGTTTGTATAAGGTGGACTATTAACCCTTATGTGGCCCATAGTCTTGCAACTGTTAAATAAAGTTAAAATATTTCACAGTTTAAACAATCTAACCTATACAACTTCATGAAATGACTATACAGACATCAAATCCCCATTCAAAGTGTTGTAGGCCCCATAATCATTGTGGTGGTCAGCGCTTGTTCGAATGCACATGCAGCAGACCACCTGCTCACTGGGTTTAGCCCCGAGTACCACTGCGCCTCCTGTCACAGTCTGGGACCAGCAGATATTGAGACCCTGCCTCCTCCTGTCCTGCTCCCTTTCTCTCACTGTGATCTGTTATCAGCACGACCATCGCTGTGGTAAGCTGCGGTGAATTCATGGGTTTTGGTTTGGTGTCTGTGAATGCGCAGGCTGCTGCGTGACTAATGTTGCAGTCTGCTGAGCGTCGCATGGCCTTATCGTGCATGAGATGCTGCGCATGCACACAATCACTAATGAGAGAAAGGACTGTGTGTGCTTACGTTTAACTACACAAGAGGAGCCTCTTTAAGGACTCTCAAATGCACAGCAATTTTTTTCATTATAAAGCTCAATTATAGTTTCAATCTTCTAAATCAGGGTTCAACTGTAGTAGTTGGAGAATTTAAGATACACATACATTCAAATCATGATTCTCTCTCTGTGGCTTACAAACTGTGTCAAATGGGAACACAAGCACACATAGCCACTCCTTTGGGCATAAAGGACTAAGCCTTTTAGGCTTTGAACACAAGAGGGTGTTTATGTGAATCGATGATCAAAGACACTCTGTGCCGCCATAAGCACAGAGGGTCTCACTTGTACCGACAGTCACACACACTCACCTTATTCCACTTGACATTCAAAATCAATTAAATAGATGTAAAGACTGCCCGGCTACGATGTTTACTCAATATTCACTCAATATTCACATCAGAAGATATAGGCACATGCAACAACAAGCCCCCCTTCCCACACACACAAGCCCTGTCTGAAAAGGTCAGAGTGGATGAATGCGCTACAGGTTAGGTATGACATCACAATGTATGTGTGTAACACTGTTAGGGGTAGAAACATTCTTCTACATGAAGAATATGTTAACCAAAATATTTCATTCTCCAGTTCACAATTGCTTGATAAGCCAACCTTTATTTGTCCGCAATGGGGACATTCCAGCAGTAGAATAAGTATCAAAGATATGGGTCAGTGTAATCCCTCATTTGTCCAGAGTGTTCCATCGTGGAAATGGATTTAAGCATATCAAGACGTTTCAACTTCCACCTGAAAGTCATTCTCACATTCTCAATCCGTTTGAGAATGATTAATAATTGTGACACAAGACGCACATATAAGAAAATGTACCTCTGGCCCTTCGACTGGACTGAGCGGGGAGGACGACGACACAGAGGGTGAAGAGGAGGAAGATGTTGAAGATGGAGATGAAGGCGAGTTTGCTCCTGGTTTGGCCTCTAACTTCTTCAGCTTCAGGTCCACATGTTTACTGTTCAAACCTAGAAAAAGAAATGGGCCCACTCAATACCAAACAAAATGGAGGACAGAAATCTTTATCTCTGCTCTTTTTAAAGCTGTGACATGTTTTAGCAAACTCCATGTCTAAGGGCAAACGGCTCCCCTGACATCACCGACCACTGCACGGAAGATAAAAGAGCAAAGAAGTGTCATCCACACATAACATACAAGTGCACCTTGTTCTTTTAGACTCTCCAGTTATATAAAATGATTTACTCAAGCTAAACATTTTATTTTGTTCTATTTCATGTTAATAAATTGTATCAACAAAGAACAGAAAATGAAAACAAATTAAACTGAGATATGGCACTTCAAAGCTTGACAGAGCATTGCCTGTTGTGTTTATGCACATTTCTAAAAGTAACTTCACCTATCTCACATCAATGGGAAGTATTTCACAGCAAAACAAAGTAATTACTACCTCTGAAGATTGCCGTGAATGTTTCCCTAAAGATATGATTTTATTGCGACTGGAGACGACTTTGCAAAGTTTATTAATCATATTTAAAACTTTATAGTAATAGAAATATGAAAGAAAAGCAAAATGAAATCAATCAAGTGAGTTAGTAGTTAGTTTAAAGCACCACAGACAATGAAGCATGCAGCCTAAGCCAGTGTTTTACCCCAAGACGTTAGCTCAGAGCTGGGGTTAGTAAGCTCCAGCGGCTCCAGTGCGGTGGAAGTGTCTGGAAGTGAGGCCTGGAGTGGCAGTGGGTTAGTAACCAGAGGAGCAGCAGATGTGGCACCATGCGCAGCAGGATCAGCCTCATACTGAAGCTGCTCTTCCTCCTCCTCCTCCTCCTCCTCCTCCTCCTCCTCCTCGACAGCATCATCATCCCTTTCAAAATCAACATCGTCCTCATCACGCTGATCCCTCATTCCATCTATAACATCTGCGGATATGGAGCAAGGACAGATCAAAAAAGAGTGAAAAGGCTAAAGCAGTGCAAGATGTGTTATAGCACTCTACAGCAAAGCAATGAGTGAGCTTTTAGTCATGATATATGCAATTCAGAAGTAAAAAGAAACTCTTGTGGATGTCCATATATTATTAACAAAAACCTCAACTTTGCAAAGGTGGAGTTTCAGATGTTAATTCATGCCTTATTTGACTTGATATATCTTGCTTTTCTTATTGTTCATTGTTGCATGTTGCCCCGAATCACCAAAGTAAGTTCCTAGAAATGGCAATAAACCTTTACTGATTCTGGTTGGATTCTGATTTCGTATGATTTGAGCTAGCTGTTCAGCAGAGTTAAAAGGAGTATTGAGGAGCCGCTTTGTTTCATAAGTTTACCTAATGCAAATGTTTGTTGAAAAAACAAAAAACAAAAACATTTTTCATTTTAGATAAAAATTTACTTTTTGCTTCCTGCTCCAATTCATTCTTGTTTTTAATTTTGAGACCTACAGCCAAGTTTACAATTTTCCACCTGGTGAAAATTATAATGATGGTTTTGCATGTTGAATGTGGATATATTAGCAAGCCTTCTAAAAGTTTGCGATTTGTGAAATAAATTCACATATATATTTTGAAAAAATACGTTTGAACAATCAATATTTCAAAGATATGCTTAGGTAACTTTGCAAACTTAGTTGTGATTTACAAATCAGTTCTAAGATGGACTCACAGGTGTGAGTTTCTCATTCGTTTCCACTGAGGTGCTGTATACTGTTTATCGGCCAGAAGTGAAAGTGAGCCCGCCTTTTAATTTTCTTTATGCCGACAATGTTTCCCTGTTTTTCTTGTTCCAGATAAAAAGACCGGGAAAACAATAACCTCCAAAACATGAAAGCTTATATTCCATTAAGTCTCCTGAGGGGTTCTATGGAAACTAGAGTGTCTCCACATTATCGACAAAGAAAATAAAATTACAACGGGCCCATACGGAGACCCGAAGAGCTCTAGCTGCATGGATAACCCACCATGGATTAAGACAAAAACAATCAGTAAACGGCAAGGAACACGCAAGCACTCTCCACTGCTATTTACAACTTGCTGAGCCAAGCCGCAAAGAACAAAGAGAGAAAGATTCTAAATAATAAGAGCATTTCCACTTTTATTTTATTTTTTTCTAATTTGCTGGCTGCGATGTGGAGCGTGCTAGCAAGCGTCGTCCCTGCGTGGCTGGTTGGGGCCTAATTAATAGGAGGCCATGGTGATGGAGTTTGGAAAGTTTCTTTGCGGGCAGATACTTGGAGGGGGGGTTCGTGATGCACTGAAGGAGCGTGAATGGTGAGTTTGTGTGTAGGGGCTAGGATTAGCCGTTCTGCTCGGCAGGCCTTGTGAATCACAGCCCAAAGCATTTCTCTTCTCCTCACCTCCTCCCCCTTATGCGCCCTTCTTCCCTTCAACTCCCTTTTTAATGAGATCAACAATTAGTTCAATTCAGAAAGGCTGAAAGAGCATAGAAATCAAAGTGTCCCTCTTCTCTGCCATACTTTTTTTTGTCTTTGTCATTTTCAGTTAGCAAGTCACTGATCTCACTTCTATCTACGGATTTACTTATCAGGCTTTTGTCAGTTGAAATTTACCATTCATCTTAAACTTACACATGTAATCTACCAGACTGGTTTCTGGGAATTTGTCCTTACAATTAGCTTTCCTTTAGTGACATACATATTTTTTTCTTTGATCACTACACGTGAAAGAGATACTGGAACCAAAAACAGAAAAAAGACGAACGTAACTGGGAAAACTGGAGTAAACAATGGTAAACTTCAATAACTTTCAGAAAGTTTTATAGGTCATCCATCTGCCACTTCTCCAACTAAAGTTTCAAAATCAGTCTGTAATTTTCTATACACCAATGTTTGTAAATTGTGTGCAGTAGAGTCATAATTCCTGAACAGAATAAAATGGAAGGTGTAATGCACAGAAATCTTAAACAAACAACAAGAAACATCTAATAATGGTCATTACCATAATAACCCCAATTTCAGGAAAATGGAAAGCAGTGGGACGTGCACACAACGCATTTGCTCTCCCTGTAAGCCGTTATTAGAAGCGTTTTTGTATTTGGAGCATAATTTGGCCACACCATGTGTTGTGTTGATTAACAATTACTGAGAGAACGAGACAAGGGAGGAGTTGCAGGGTAAATTGCTGCTCTGAATATTGGGAAGGCGGTTTTCAGACTCAGGGTTATAGTCAAATAACATTTCCTTTTTCTCTAAGGATTAGGCAGATCCCCTTTAGAGAGCCTAATGGAAATGTGGGAGTCCTAGTGTGTGCTGGAAAAGGTATACATTAAAAGCAAATGTTCTGTTCGCAGACATTAAGTGTTGACTGATGTAATAGCTTTGTGTGCTTTGTACAAATGTAACTGACCTCCAGCAGGACTGGTCCTAGTTCCTTTGGTTCTGTCTGCATCCAACGTGCTCAGGTCAGACATTTTGACTCCAGATCGAGCCTCAGCGATCAGCTGCCTGGCCCTCTCCCTCAGCTGCCTCCTCCGCTCAGCGTCTTGCTCCTAGAAAGAGAAAATCATCACAACATCAGTAATCAGTTAACAGCAAGCAAAATACAAACATTAGCATTTCATTCATTTACAATAAATCATGTATTTTATGACAACACAGTTTCTGCATATAGTTGTGTATGTGGTCTCAACTGTTGCACTAGACAGATACAGTATTGAACATGCGCCATCAGTAATGGCAAAAATGCCATTTTGATCGAGCTGATAGTGTAGGGCACAACACAAACTCCACAGTCAGAGTAAAAATCTTTTATGAAGTCAATTGACTAACACATAACAGATCAAAAACGGCATGTACGAGAAACTGTATTACATGACATTTTGACTTGTTTGTGTATATTATAGAAAGTAAGCCATGCTATAGCAAACCCAATTGAACCATAATTTAATCACCCACTGCACTGTTCACTTTCTGCACTATATATGTAAATTCAACTATAAATTTGTGTACATAGTCTATTTTTATTTTTTATCCTACAGCAGATTTTACTTGTTTTAGACTTATATAGGTTGTTTTACCATGTTCATTGTTTTATGTTGCACCGTATCACCAAAACAAGTTCCTATGTTTGTGAATGTTCATTGACAATGGCAATAAACCTTTTCTGATTCTGAAATCAATCATTTCTAAATAACATAACATAACATCCTCAGTGTATTTAAGAACTAATTTTCTTTTAAACTAAAACTTGCAGACTTTGTGCTGACATGCACATGGCCCAGGGGAGCCTTCTTTTTTTTTTGTCACTGATCTTCCTCCCTGTGGTTTCCTGTTAATCAGGCTTCTCCATATTGAGCCAGGGGTTTTAGGATTGGCCTATTGAAGCCACCAATTTATCCATTAACAATACAAGCAGTACCCGCTAATGAGCTACATCTCTCAATTTCCATGTCAATTGTTTGTTTGTAGCTATTGTTTGGCCTGGACAATAGGGATCTATTGTAAGTGACAGCAACCTAATGCACTGGGTGTATGTGTGTGTTGGAGACAGGTCTGGTGGATGCCTACAGGGCAAAGGGAACACACCTTAGAGAGACTGATAAAGAGCAGGAGACAGAAAGACGGTGGCAGAGGAGTGAGACCAAAACATAGATAAGAGTAAGGAGGAGTTACCGCAGAGGATTATATTTAGGAACAAAAAATGCATGTATTATAGCCAGCTACTTCAATAATCAATTCACTACGCATATTATATTTGTGTGAATTAGGGAAATTATATTGGAGTAACTTAAAGACAACCTTATGTTAGGAGTGTCCTATAATAATCCCTATGTCCCAAGATGACACCGGACACAGAATAGTCTATATACATTACAGTAACTGTAGATGGGTCCTATAAAAGATACATTGTTTGAGCTTGAAAGGTTCTCTACTAAGTGACACGAACAAGTTGCGTCTGTATGTGGGAAAACTTGGAAATCAAACATTATTAAAGTGAATGTACGCAAAGCATTCCTTTCCCCAACTGACTTATGGACGCATAAGGAAGAAAGATCTGACCTTCTGGCTAAGGACTGGTGATGATATTCAGCCTGGCCTTGGCAGATAAAGACACAGGGCTGAGCATGTCAAGGCCATGTACATATACATTAAAACAGATTGGGTCCAACCATGTGCATTATTGTCGTCAGGCATTTTAAAGAGACATATGGAAATGACTATGGCTATCCAGAGGCAAGGATTATAGGTGCAGAAAATGCATCTGGTTAACTTCAGTCAGGTTAAAGTCAGAGGTGCTGATTAAAAAATACAGAAAAATCTCCCAAAGAAAAAGGACAGTGCATCAATGTATATACAACATATAGGATACATAAAGGAGTTAGAATAATGCTCCAAAATAACAATTATAAAATTAGGCTTTATTTGTTGTGAATAGCAAATGAAGTTATTTATTTATCTTCCGGATACTAGATCTAGTGAAATTTTAAATATCATGGGGTAAAAGTAATAGTCTGAACCGCACACGATCAAAGTTTGGAGTGAAAAGGAAGAAAGTAAAAGTGATAAAGGACACATCAGCTGGTGGCCAGGGTGGATGGTGATCAGGGGTTTTTGATTTTTTTCCAGAGAGCAGAAGTGTGAACAATTGTGGACTGTGGTTCTATTGACTGTTGGAAATGTCTGCAGTAAAAGCTGAACGCTTGAGTGCGGGGCTGAGACAGAGGGTTTCTGTGGTCTTGGCGTTGGGCTGAAGCTCTCTCTGAACGGGGGGAGCAGGTTGTCGCCTCCACTGCTCTTTTCGAGGCCAGTGGTAAAAGGGAGGGAGGCCATGCACCGGTAATTTTGTACAGAGCCTTGGCGCGGGCTCAGTCTGATGCCCTGTGCACCAGACACAGCTCCACTGAAAAAGGTCTGCCAACCTCCCAGATAGCCAGCCAGCCTAGCAGCCACTCACGCCGCTCCAGACATTTGTCATGACAATCTCATTCACTGTTAAGAGCTTCTTTAGGTCTCTATCTTTACTTGGCACACAAAACAGCCAAAACGGAAAATGGCAACATGACTCCTACGCAATTGGGTGATTGTGGTCATGTCAATAATGTTAGGAAAACAATTTGAGCAGTAATTTACATTAAACCTACAATAGTAAAAGCAAAATTGGATATTTGGAAGACCAGTGGCGTTACCTTCTAATGTAGAGCTCTAAAGAAGAGTGTGAGGGAGACGCTTATCGCCTGGCACCAGACGGAGTGCGCGGATCAATGAGCGCACGAGGCCCACAGTGATCAATGCATTTGATAAGGAATTAAAGAAGAGCCACTGTACAAGGCTATCAAAGAAACAGGACACAGACTAATTATGATTTGACATGTGCGTGCCCATGATAGGGGTCTGTATCTTCCTCTGTATAAAGGTACCGTATACTCTGTGAAATATAGAAAGTCAGTAAAGACATTTATTCAGGGGCTGAAGTAAACATAATACTTTGTTGAATTTGTTAACGTCATCATTTTACAATCAAATAAGGTTTTTTAAACATTGAGCAACAAGAAGTAACAAGCCCTGGACCGGTTCAATATAAAACTTGAGTCAATAAGTCTATCCAGAGTAAAACTACCGGTGCTTTTTTATTCTTAAGTTACTTTTAATCTTACACCACATATTTTGCATGTCAATTAATTCATCATAGTTGATATTTTACTCCATTTCTGTTCCCTGTTTAATGCTGCACAAAATTGACATATATTAATAGTTTGTGTATTTTGTTCACTGACAAAGGACTTTTTCTGATTCTTAGTTCTGCTTTTAAAGTATATTCAAGATAAAAAAAAATAAGAGCAAAAATGAGCAAAGTGAATATTAGAGATTTAGCTGTAGCTGGATTTTATTATGAGCCGGAGCATTCAGAGCAGGCAGTAGTCAAATTCTGAAAACCGCCTGTATGTTCAAAAAAGCCTATTTGCTGAGGATAAGAACTTCTGTTAAACTATAGCCGAGTCCAGACGGCCCTTGACAACAGGGCTGAGTCACACTGTATGTGATAATTGTGTGAGAACAAAGCACAGTTGTACAGTGAGACTGGTCGAACAGGTAAAGTGGAGCGTGGAAACAACACACTTTTCACAAACTGGCACTGACAGCCGAGTGAAAGGCTTTGCCCTTTAAATAGACAAGATAATTACTGAGGGAGGGACCACTGTGCAAATAAAAAGAAGGCAATGAGAACAAGAGCAGAAGTTTGGGACCTTAAGGCATTTCAACATCATCAACCTGATATAATGACAGTTAAACAGTTCTGCACTATGTATCTGTATCACGGTGTCTCATTATTTAAGGTTTCTGGTAGTAGTCGCGGAATGAGGATGAAAGGAAGTTTAAAAAAAAAAAACAACAAAACAAACGCACACATTACAGCTAGGAGTGGGGGATATTGACAAAAATGTATATCCCGAAAACAATATTCAGACATGTGTCAATCCAACAGAAATGTGAAATTAGTGTCAAATCAATCACAAAAGATTACAAATATCACCTAAAACCCATAATTTGTATTTGTAACAATCTTTAACAATTAAAAATGTACCTGCAAAGAACGCTCCAATGTTACTGCTTTTACATAACTGTACTGGGGCAAAACCAATCATACTCTCCAACCTGAAAAAACTAAAAAAACAATAAAATAATAATAATTGGGTAGAGCCTCTTGCTACTTAACCGATCTGTAACCACTTTCTGAAAACAAATCAAGTGGACAGGGAGAAGACAGCACTACAAAGTGGACCACTCTTGTGCAGTGGAAGTGATGTGGTCAAATGTGCACATGAGGTATGCGAGATGACCTATCGGAGAAGAAAGGGAGAGAGAAATGTGAAGAGACGTAGAGGACAAGCACATTCCTACATTTCCAAGTGCTCAGAGGGAAAAACACGGTGCGTTTTTCAGGGCTGTCCTCTGTGATGGCTTGATCAGCTCTTGTGATGCAATGGAGAGAGCGCTCGTTACTGCGTACACTCGGTTCTGCTTTGATCTCGGCTCCAGCCAATTCAGTCAGGACACATCCCCTCGCTCCCCGACACAAGCATGCACACTCACTCAAAAGGAACTCCCCACCTAACCATTTAGTTTCATTATTAGGGACAAATTCTTAAGAAAGACCGGAGAGCAAGGGGGCGACCAACAGTGTAAGGCTCAGAGAATAAAAGGATCGGAACCACATTAAAATGAGACTTGACTATTAGAGCTGAGAGAGGAATATGGCCAGTGAAACATTGTTTACTTTTTTTCAATTAAATAGTTAAGAAAATGTACATTGCATACAACATAAATAAGTTGTAAATGTACAAGTTTTGGAGATTTATGAACTAACCCAATCTTAAAATGGTCCTTATTTGTTTATTGTAGAAGAGACCTTCACTCACCCTTCTCAGTAGCAATAGCATCTACTTTTAGCTCTCAAACTGAATTTGTAGCATTTGCATTTTGTTTTATATACTTCGCTGTGTGTCATGCCCTCCATTTCGGCCTTGTTTTTGTCCACTGTTTTGATGCAAATAAAGTGGAAAATGACAAAACAATTTCCATGAAAAAAGAAGTGGACAACGACCAGTGAAATGAGGCCATTGAGCGTCTTAAAGAGGTTCAAAGAACAGCTGATGAAGAAAAACACCCACAGGTCACAGCAGCAAAGACCAAACTTCTTTCCACTCAAGTGTAGGACAAGGAGAAAGAAAGAAGAGAAGAGGAGAGAAGAGAGGGGAGGAGGTAGGGATGGTGTCTAGCAAAAAATCAAACGGCACCCAATTATATGAATCACAACGAGTCAGTGAGCAGGGGAACTCTCTTACCTGCAAAACAGCCAAGCATTTGCGTGCACTTTCAGGCAAATTCCTTTCTCCATTACGCGCACACACAAAATCATCTCCATGCTTTCTCTCTCACTCCTCAGATTCTGGTGAAACAGTTTTGCGCAGGACGCATGGGAACACACACAAATTCACACAGGACCACATGCAAAAACATTCTGAAAAACCTTGTGTGGGTCTCAATAATTAGCCTGGCCAGGCCGCTGTGAAATTACTGTTCTCATCTGCTAATGGATGAGAAGGTTCATACACACAAATGCACAAACACACACTACTCCATTAAAGCTATGGGGATGGTCAAAAGTACAAGAACTGTTCTGGTTGTTTTGTGTTTTAATTTGATTAATCATTCTACAAGAAGTTTATTCAGCGTTAAAAGCTCACTCCATTGAGCCCTGGCAATATTCACAAGCACCTACAATTTGAATAGAAGTTTTTGTATTAATTAAAAAAAAAACACTTTTAGATCATTTTAAGATCTAGTTAATAGTAGCATCATTTTATGCAAATAATTTGGAAGACAATTTCTAAATAAAACTAACCTCATTCTATTGGTCACAAATCAACTGTGTATATTCTTTATCAGAGGTCAGAGGCCGCCCTTGTGGGTTCAGGGTGGGCAGGTGGAATGTGACCCCATTACAAGACCAGAGTCACTGATGTGTTCTGAATGTGCCCGTCAACAATTAGCAGCAGTGCAGTCAACAATGCATGAGAAGTCAAGGATGCAAATAAAGTGATTCAAATTTTGGGGAACACATATGTGCATGAATATGTAAAAAGAAAACAAAAAAACAAGGAGAGAGAGAGAAAGACGAGACAATATGATGAACAGGAGAGGGAGAAAGAAAGAAACATGAACCTGTGACCTTAGATCAAAGAGCCAGTCACTGTGGGCTACAATTAGGACTGGCAGTAGGGACGGCATAGGTCAGGAGAACAAGGCTACAAACACTCCTTTACACACAAAGGGAGCACAACACACACTGTTGTAGTTTGTCATTACAGACAATGATTTGAATACATTTTGCAAGACAAGGTCATATCTTTATCCTTTGATTTCATGCTAAACAGCATTTAGTTGTACTGAACTGCATAAGGGAAAAAAACTGTTCACTCACAAGTATTTAATACAAGAATGATTTGAGAACGATCTGCTTTAGGCCCTACATCCCCAAAACAGCGAGTGAAGATCCTTCTCTTCTCAGCCTAAATCATTCTCTTGTCCCCACATTATCCACTTCCCAAGAAGAATGGCGGCAGCTTTAATTGAATTAAATTATACCTTATGCATGCTAAATCAAAGCACCTACTTAGACAAATGGAGAATTAGTAGGGAACAGCTTGGGCCTCTTGAGCTGATAACACGGACAGGCATACGCACACATACATACTCTAACCATGCTAATCAAAACAAGACATCAAGTAATCTAATCTGAATCACTAACAATTATCAGCACATTGGCCCAGGGGCCAGTCCTATTCCTTTGATCAATGCTTTCTATTAAAAAGTGTAAACAATTCAATATCTCTCTATCACTTCTTTCTGTGTGCGTGTGTGTGTGTGAGCGTGTGTGTGTGTGTGTGTGTGTGTGAGCGTGTGTGTGTAAGAGGAGGAGGGGGTTATTAACCAATTGTCCTTGGAAATGAGTAAGGAAATCATGAGAAGAAGGAGATGGGCAGAGAGCAGAGGGCCGAGCCGAGCTACTTTGAGAAGCTAATCTGAGAGAGTCAGCCATCTCGCTGCACAACAAGGGACACTATAGAAGACCTTTATTTTTTGCCACTAAGGAATATATCCGGGCCACAACAGCTTTGAAAAACAGTTCTAATTTGGACTTTCTCCTCTCACGACTTTCAACACCAACAGTCCTTGGAAGGTCCTCATTTATTTATTTTTTTAGATTACGCTGAAATGGTTATTTCTGTGGCCACACTCATACAAGCAAGACACAAACACACACTTGAAAAACTTCTAATTCAAGGGCACATTTCTCTATAAGGATTCGTGTGACAAATGCAGGGGCATGTGCCTGCTGCCTTTTAGATATTTCATTACCAAAAGGTATTTATTTCATTCTTGCCTCAAATCCCTTGTCGTCACAATTCTCACAAGACTTGTTTTTTTCAGCACGCCCTTTTCCTCTGCCTGAAACCATTTGGAGAACGTCAGTACAGATTTGACCACAGTGCTTTCCCATGGAGGCTTGTAGTCCATTGGTGCCCCCCTCCCATCACAGTATATTATGTTCAGTGGAGCGTGCCTGGTTCAGAGCTGGCAATTTCAGCCATGTCTTCTCTAGTCTAGTTTGCCTCGGTACGCTGGCTCTCCCCTTCAGTCACTGCAAATGTACTTTTGCTGACAGGTGTTTGTGTATAACATTTAGACCGTCTAAGGAGGAACTGAAGAATCTGCAAGTTTGGCCCAAAATTCAAAAAAATTGTGACCCGACCAACTGAACAGAATGAGACGCAGCACTATATGGGACAGGAAGGGGAATGGAGCAGTTCAGTCACATTTGCAGTAGACAAGTAGAGGTGCGAGTGTTCAAGAGAGTCCCAGACAGTTCATCCAGGAAACATATTAACTCAGTGTTTGCTAAAAAGGACCAAAGGACAGTCATAGTGGAAACCAGTTGAGCATGAAAATATGTTCCTGCATGCTGTTCTGTAAAACAACTCAAAGTGACTTACATCAGAAACAGTTGTAGCTTTGGGTGGTGCAGTGGAGGCAGAGTTAAATAAATTCTTGTTGCTCGCTTTTATTGCAGCATCACGGCGAGCCTGTTCAAGCAGAAGCCGAGCCCGCTCCTTGAGCTCCTCCTGACGGGACAGGACTTTCTACAAACAGGATAGGCAAACACTATTAGGACTAAAAACTAATGTGTGTCAAATGTGTGTGAAATTGATGGTACCTTTTCAGCTGTAGGACTTGTGACAGGAGCTGGAGTTGGGGTCTAAGAAAACAAATATAGTTAGTTGAAATTCTACAGATAAATGAACCACCACTAAAACCTTGTGATGCTCTGTACTGCTATCAAAGATGAATGGTTATGACAAGAATCACTGACAACAAGCACCACAACATTTATCTGCAAGTTCATATGGGAAATAAATGTTACAAAATGAGATAACTCTGTAAACAGTATGGAAATGTAAGTTCTTTATTTATTAATAGGTCAAATCTGCTCAGAGGTTGCACTGTTTACTTGATAAAAGCTGATCAAAATAAACTGTCATAACCCCCCGCTGCCCCCGCCTCCTGTGACCTTTACACTTGTAAACAGGAAACAGTAATCTTAGGTTAACCAATGCAGTCAGGAGTGTTTGGTGTGCAAGTATGTCATCTTGTCTGCACATGAAAACAGGTACGTGCCAGTCAGTGTGTGAGACAAGATGAGGTGTGCCGCGCGCAAAGCATCGCAACGCCCGAGTAGTCACGACTCTTTATGTCATCAACCAAAGGGATGAGAAATATAATGAAAAATGTAATGAAATGTCAAAGCAGAGTTCACTGAGGTGCCCTCTACAGTCGCCACATGTACACAGCCTGGTCTTGACAGGTTTAAGGTTTAGGTACAATATCTAGGGTTAAAAATGAAAAAAAAAAAAAAAAAAAAAAAAAAAACTAGGTAAACAAATTCAGGCTGTCATAGAGGATTGAGACCTAGCATGCATAAGTACCGTGGGTGTGTGTTATAAAATATTTGATTTTTCAAATGAGACAAAGCCGTTTACCAGTTTAGTGCTTATATCTATGTGGTTTGATGGAGGAGAGCTGGTGTCTGACGCTGGCTCTGAGTCTGCATGGCGCAGACTGGCCCTCTTCTTCTGTATCAGGTCTGCGTCTCGGTTGTAGGAGAGGCATAGCTTCTGTTGAGGGGGTGATGGAGACAACTGAGACGCTCCTCTTCTGCTTGGACCTTCTGACTCTGGCCCACTCTCTCTTCTTTCTTCTTCTTTTCGCATGCCTGTGTCCATTCTTTGTGATAGGTCTCCAAGGTCCAGGGTGTCAGCTTTAACTACTTTTGGTCTGTCCTTGTGCGTCTCATTAGACTCAAGGGCCAGCCTGAAGTCTGTTGTGGTTTTTAACGTTGTACGCGGTGCTGGAATAGGACACGGTGATGTTGACGGTGAAGATGATGACACCGCTGCTTCTTCTGCTTTCCAACTAGAGTTTATCATCTGGTCTTCATTCACGGGTTTATCACAGTCTGACTCAGCAGTAGGTGAATCAGCCTGGGATACCGGTGGTCGTAGCTGTACATCATTTAGCTCAGCATAAAATTTGTCCTGGTCAATTGAAGCATTGGTGTCAGTCTCAAAGTCACCCACTTTATATGTGCTGCGACTACTATTCTCTTCTATCTGCACCACGTTGAGCTCCTCTCCAGAGAAGTGTGCTCGGATCTGGTACAAGTAGGTCATTACTGTGAGTTTGTCGGGAATAGCCAATAGCACCATGTCTGAGGGCTCCAGGAGACGGGAGATGCCGATACTTGCAAAGCCATCATATGCCTGTAAAGAAGAAATATTAAAATGTTAATTTGTATTTATTTTTGCATGGTCTTTTGCAAAAGCACTGATAAAAATGGCCAACAATTTGTGAGTCTATGGTTTATTGACATTGGCTGTGGTCAGTGTACATATGCATGATGTCTATGTGTACAAGGCACCTTTGCTTTGGCTTATGACAGTTTATGTCAAGGATGGTTGTTCCTGATAAAGGGAGGCAGACACCCCTAGACAGAACACCTAATCCCAAAGTATATGTGTCTAGGTACTAATATGTGTGCTTGTGTCCTTATCTGTCGCTCACATCAACCTGCCCACGCTATCCGTCACGCGTGTAATTGGTCTGATTAGACTTTGATGAGAAAAATACAAGTCTGATTATCAAGCAAAGCGACACACCAAGTCCAATCCCCATCATGAGATAGACTGAGACAGAAAGGGAAAGGAAGAAAACCATTATCGCAGCCAATGACAGGTAAATAAATAGATTAGCACTTGCATGGCTCCTATGCTCACATGACCTGCCCATCCATCTGACACAGGTATCAGGCCTCGTATCTTAACCTGCTTGATAGTGTTGATCTCAGTCCAACATGTTGCACCGCATTTGTTTCAGCTCTGTTTGACGTCTGTAGACAATCAATCTCACATCCACCATGGGCTTCACTCAAAATGTACCATAAAACCAAAAGGTATGAACTGGATAAATTAATTTCCTCCCAAACATAAAACTACTGCCTGAGCCAATGTGTAAGTCTCCTCTCCATACACTGACAAGGCGGGAGTTACAAAGAGAACAAGAATTTGAGGAACAAGGGACATGATTGGGTTTCTAACAGGTATTCAGGGGAGAAAAGTGTGCTAGCATTGTTCCCCTCTCACACACAGACTTGGGTATGATAAAAGCGACAAGCTCTGCTGTTCAATGGGGACAAAGTGAAAGAATTTAAGACAAAAAGCGAGAGAAAGAGAAAGCGAGAGCTGTGCGACAGGGAGGTTCATGAACAGGGTTTTGTTTCAGCGTTTATGCAAGCTTGAACTGTTCCACTGTCTTCTTGACCCTTAGCCGAGTGATTCATGTAAGGTTTACATGTTTAATAATGGCGGCCACAAATCATCATTGATCAATCAATCAATTTGATTGGATGCATATGAAAATAAAAAAAAAAATATTTTACTAGGGATTGGACAATTCTCAAAAATAGTATTGAATTGTTCAATACTGAGGGTTCGATCTGACTTGCATGTTGGGTTCGATTCTCACCTGTCCCTCCATGAGCATTGTGTTGTGATTTTGGTGCACTAGGAAATGGTTAATATTGTCATATTGTTATTGATCAATCAACCATTCAGCAAACAGGACTCCAGATCACAGGATCGAGTACTGTGATTTGGGTAAATTACTTTTTACCATACTTGTAAACAGATATGTTTACAAGGTAAACATGGTCCAATTTTGAGCCGATATCAATATCAGAGTTTGTGGCTTGCTGTGGCCAATAACCATAAATTGCCCATACCAACATTGAAGTAAAGATCACAAATTAACTTTTCACTTAGGTAAAAAATAATAACAATGTATTCATCTGGAATATAAATAATGTCTGGCATGATTTGTAAAAACACAGACATATTTTTTTTTGCATAATTGTTCCATATTTCCAGTTTGTTCAAAAAGACAACTCTGGTTCTGCCCGGTGGCCGAGTGGTTGGGGCACAGTGCACGTATGCCGGGCTCCAGGTACGGCGAGCCACAATGTCGTGAGTTTGAGTCCTGACTCCTTTACTGCATGTCCTGCCTTCTCTCTCATCCCCATTTCACACTCTTCTCTCCTGTCTAATAAAGCCTACGGGTCTTAAAAAAAAACAACAATAAAAACCCCAATTCTGATAAGATGACACCACATTGACTGGGGCACCTCGCAAAAAAATATCAGCAAATCTTTCAATAAAAATCTGCAGATATTGGCCAAATACAGGACCTGATGAATCGAGAGTTACAAATGTGACTACGGTTCTATGAATCCCGGATGACCGACAGAGTCATTTAAAGCACTTAATGAATCCCTGAGCGCATGGTCAGGATGAAAAAGAACCCCCATTTCCTATTCCCATAGTAACCTTCATAAGCAGGGCCCTTATGGAAAGATGGGGAGAAAAAAAAAAAACATATTTTCTTGCCAAGACTTGTACTATAGGACAGATCTATCAATTTGCAGCTATCTTAAATTAACAGTGAAATTCTCAGACATTAATGGCAGGGCTTTAGATTTGGACTAAATGTCAGAGCTCTGTGCCCCAGGTCGCTGCTCCCTGCTCCTCCTTCACTCCCATCCGGTGACTGACAGCTATCTATCGTTGTCAATCATCAGCACCCTTTTCCCTCCAGCCCAACCCCTCACAGTAACGCTCAGGGCAATTTAGCCCGCTGCTCGGTGCTTTGCTATCAGATGGCATGACAAATGACTTCTCCTTGGTCTCATTACACACACATAACTGCACACAGCGACAAAACAGACAGGGCCGACACTAGCTGGTCAACAATTTAAACTCAGTGTTGAGAAGGTTAAGTTTCATACACCAACTTATAATGGGCATGTTCAAAGGTTGTCACTGAATATTCATCTTATTCATCCTTTTCTCCCCCAACCTGCTTCTGGTATTGATTGAGCTTATCAGTCATAATTCAGTGGTCTGAGCTTATTGCAATCACTCTAGACAGATAAACTCTGAAAGGAGGAGGGGCATGTCTATCAACTACTCATAAAAAGGAGCGATAGGTGTCATTTCGATGCATTTCCATTCATGTGGTCCTGTCAATACATCTAGACAAAAGCTTCAAAGGGATTAAAAATGAACAATAGGACACACCACTCTGTATTTTTTCTATGGGGCAGCTTTATACATTTCCACAGGTCTATGGTGATATAGAACGAGTCCATGTAGATCTTCACACTGAACTGGTCGCAGTGCATGCCTACCAGTTATCACTTTCTACTGTATATTCCTATATTACGTATATCTAGCCAATTCCTTCAGGGCTTCTGGAGC